>NC_057794.1:403578578-403595207 GCF_018294505.1 Triticum aestivum
ATGACATATGGGCCCAACAGGTGGCTGGCCCACATGTCAGTGACCCAAAGGCAGTTGCCTTTAAGGCACCGAAGCAGCGTCCACCCCGACACGACCCTGGTTTGCCTGGTGCGCCTACATTTGAGAATGCAAACGAATCTTCTTTCATTTGCAAACGAATCTGTATGTATTACCATGCCCATGTTTTCCTTGCAATAATTAGTCATTCGAAACGAGATACTCCATCCGTGCACTTTTGTAAGTCGCTTCAAACAACTTAAAATGAACTGTTTTGCACATTGTCTGAAATATCTTCAAGGTCTTATAAAAGTAAACAGAGGGAGTACTATAAATTAATTAATGAGGAGTTATTTGAAAAAAAATCGAAACGGTACCCACGCTAACGTGGATTAGAGTGTGTGTCACATAATTAGTTATTTGAATTAGAGTGTGTGTCATGTAGTTAGTTATTTGAATTAGAGTGTGTGTCACGTAGCGATCTCCAATTCTAACGTGGATTTCGCATTTCACTGTATCCATGCTACTTTTTTAATACAAATTCATATGTATATGATGAAGACCATGGTAGTGAGAAAACTTTTGGATGGATTCAAACATATGACCTACAAAATAGCACAACAAACTGAGTCAATGTCAACTTTTTGAAACTTAGTATGGCACGAATTCGAAATAATTACCCATATGCCTGGTCCTCGGTTCAAATCTTACAATGTACACCCAATTGAAACATCGATATTAAGTCTCGTACTATGCACATTCAAATGTTGTTTTTAGCCACCCCCCCCGCACAAACGCTACATACTTCCTGTATCGGTCAATCTTCCTCTCCTAACCATCTTAGGAAGCTATCGGTTTCCATCACACGTTCATTCTTTCTCTCCATGTTTCGATCTCTAGGTCTCTCAACTACACAACCCCTTTTTCCACTCTGTTACCAAATGTATTTACCTCACACACCCGCCATTGCACCCCATGCCGAGATCTCTCTCCCCCTCTCCCTCTCACCCTCTCGCGCTAAATACATGCATTGCGTATCTAGCTCCCCAACCTCTCATGCATGCGCACGCACGCACGTTGTATATCTAGGTCACTCCCTCGAGTCTGTCTCACTCTTTCTTCCGCACGACGGGCCACACTTGCTCAATATCACTCTCTTTATCTGAGTCTCGTTTAACCTCGTTTTCTTTCACACACAAATGATATATCTCCCTGTTCGGGCCTCGATCGACACACTCTATACTCTCTCACACAGATTGTCTATCTAGGTCAGCCATCCAAGCCGCCACCACTCTTTCGACCTCATGGTGGGCCATGCTCACTCAATCTCTCTCTCTCTCTCTCTCCGTATGTCTCGATTGACCTCGCTCTTTCTCGGACAAAAACAATATATCACCATGTTTGAGCCCAATTCGACCTATTCACATTGTATACTCTCTCACGCACATCGTCTATCTAGGTCACTCTCTTCAACCCGTCTCACTCTTTCGATGACCTTGCTTCCTCCCACGCACAAAATATATCTAGACGTCTGTGACTGGATCATTTCTCAAGCTCTACCTTACAGCCCTCACCCTTGCCAAAAAGCTCAATCGAACAATATCTCTCCAGAGCATATATATTTGTTCAATGAATGTCGGACCACACTCACTTTGTCTCTCTATCTATATGTCTCTCGATTGACCTCGCTTTCTCACACCGTATCTTCAACGTGTTGAAGCTACTACCTCTCCATCCCTCGCAAAGCCGGAGCTATTTACATTGCGAGGGGCACTCCAACCTTGGATTAATTTGTGTAGGCATTTATTCTGGTCGGTTTAGATTATATTTTCGTAGCGTTCGGCCCACAACTACTCCAATCACCGTAGCGGGTAATTAAGCTACGGGGAGCACCTAATATGAGCACCGGGGAGCCGTTGGGTCGAAGATGCAGCGGCACACACGAGGCCTAAATGTTTTATTTGCAAAAAAACCTTTGGAGAGTTTGGAAATTGTGCATAATTACAAAGACTACTCCCAAGCCATTGGATCTCACTTCCAACAGTGTAAAAACTCGTATCACCATAGTATCTAAGCTGCGAGGTGGATGTGATATTCTATGCCGTTGTCATTTTTGTTCGTAAACTTGCAAAAAAACGTGTACCTCGTGCCGTTACTTGTCTAACCGCGCAAAGTGTTTGTTCAAAAAAACCATCCTATGCTGAAATATCGGAACAACACACGGGGGTCCCACTTGTCATTAATCAAATTTGGACCTAAAACTAAGAAATCTGAAAGACGAGATTCGAACTGGCAACCTGGACTACAAAGCGTAAGTCGATAGCCTGAAAAAACGAACGGTTGTTGGCTTTGTCCCATAACTTGATTTTATACAGTACTTGCGTTGAGTAGAGTAGAGGGAGTGCCTCGTCAACACGTGCATGACCGTTATCTCACTTACTGGTGGGTCCCAGGTCTGTGATCTCAATCTCTCTTCTCTCCATTGTCTAACCTTTGCACGAGCACACACGAAGAGCGGCGCTAGCTTGCCATGGTGTTATTACAACTAAAAAAACTTGGAAAATAGAAGAATCTCCTAGAACAAGAGACGTTGTGGCTGGTCGAGACAGAGCTAACCACATCTATCCTTCGTGCCATGTTTGCATGATGAAGCTGTGTGGCTAGTGGGCTGTTTTCAACCGACTGGCTGGGTCCCGAGGTCGAACCATAGGTACTACGTCTGATACAGTATATTTTTACACGCATATTTTTCCTCCGTGCCGAGACGTGGCACACCCTACCGCGTGGTTTCGGGGTCCTCCCGGGTGGTGCACGCATATATTCTTCCTGACGTGGGACGCCCTACCGCGTGTTTTCTGGGTCCTCCTCAGTCGTAGCGTCGAAGCAAGTAAATGAGTCGTCAAATCACGAAAGACCACCTTTCCTGCCGAGTACATCAGTGAAACACGGTGGCTAGTTGGGCTAGTTTGACCGATTAGCTAGGCCGCCGCCACATTTGTTTTTTCACCCCTTTTTTTATCTACTTGCCGGCAGGTAAATTTAAATATCCACCGCGGCATTGCTCTGGTGTTTGGGTGCGGCAGGATTTTTAATTTTTTGATTGACGGGAGCAGGCACGGCAGGATTTTTAATTTTTTGATTGATGGGAGCAGGCGCGGCAGCAATTAGTCACGATGACTCCGCCTGTACCCACTGGTGCCTGATGTGAGAAGTCATCGATTGGTGTTTTACCGTGGTGAAAACCAAAAGATTCCCCGCTCCCTCCGCCTTCCCGTAGATTGCATTGCCTTTCAGCCGTTTCACCCCCTTTGCTTCCTCTCCCCATTGCTTCTACCTGGTGCCATGGCGGCGCAGCAGATCACGGAGTCCGAGGTGAGGCTCCTGACACAGGAGCTCCATGCCATGGATGCGGAGCTCAGGGCCAAGGACGTGGAGCTCTGTGAGCTCAAGGAGGAGAGGAGTGCCATGCTCCTCCGTTATGTTCGGGAGTTCACGGAGCTTCAAAAGCGGCAGGCGTCCACTACAAAGATGGTTGAGGCGTCGGCGGCGTTGCTGCAGAAAGCGGGATATACGATAGGCTGTTAGGGGAGCCGGCTGGAGCGCGAGCGGGCCGATCGTGACGAGGTCCAGGATCGCCTCAGCCACTTGGTGAACCAAGTTGCCACACACGTGTTGCGGCTGCGCGATGCCTACCGTGATGCCAGCGCGACGATGCCAGCCGTCGGGCTAAACCCGTTCGACCACCCGGTCGACTTCAACGAGCTGCGGCTTCCAGACCTGGTCTCCTTCTTCACCTATATCTCTGAGGAGCTGAGCCGTTTCCGCGCGATGGTGGGGGCTGAGCTAGACAAGGAGGGGTTGCAGGCTGCCGTCGCCGTTGCCGGGCGAATCCTTTCAGGGCTCCGTCACCAGAATCCATTTGTGCCATTGGACTTCGTCTTTGACGAGCTGGCTCCCATCGACCGGGAGCAGGCTCTGCAGGCGGTTGCACCCTGCATCACCAACATCGTGTGCCTCGAGAAGCAAAGGGACTTCGGTGGTGTTTAGGTGCCCTCTGCATGGGCATGTCCATGTCTCAGCGCAACATGACCATTGGATCAAACTCAGACGGTGCAGATCAGTCACTGTAGCACAAAGCGTGTGGGTGTGTTTGGTTGCATTCTCATCTCAATATAGTTGTTTCCTCTTCGTGTATTTTTGTCAACCTACTAGTGTCGACTCATGCACCCTTCATGCACTTTGCCAAACACCCAAAAGTGGGTTGAGAAGGGAACTTTTGCTCCCATCCCGTGCACCCTTCATACACCCTGCCTAACACTATTCGTGCTTCATATGGTTCATGTTTCATGGAGTACTGTAGCATTGTACTCTCCGTGCGTCATGGACCTAGTTCTGTTAACATTGATCTCACCATCCATTCTCGACCGGACAGTCAAAAAAGCGGTACTATGTTACATATAGGAGTAGTTGACATGCGCACAACATCATTTGTTATCGTCATATCTTACTACACTAGCAACAAGATTGTGTAGTACTGATGTATGAACCAGTGCACATGCCTAGTAGTAGGAGCACTGTGTATGTTCAAGTGGCTGCCGTGTTTCGCACTCCTCCATCGTAAGAGTGGAAACGTTTGCTGTAATCATTTTTTTCTTCTGAAAGATAGTGGACACGCTCTACCATGCAGATCCTCCTCCAGCCATGCACTAAATTACTCACTTTCGCCCACGTGTGGGACAACCAGCATCAGGGTCCACCAGCCATGCACTAAATTACTCCGTAGTAGAGTGAAGGTAGACTACCCCGATCGAAGCGCCGTAGTAATGCCCAATGAGCCGTCAAATCACAAAACTCCCTCCTTTCCAGCAGTAAGTTGGACGGACAAAGCAACCATCATTTCACTCTTCTCTCTAAGCTTCCTCTCTACCCAACCCTCGCTTCCGCCTCATCTTGTTCCTCATTTCTTCAAGAAAACCCCGACCTGCTTCTGCCATTGTTCTTCTCTCCCAAAGAAGGAAAGGTGAGTGCATCAATGGTGTTGATTCTGGCCAAGGCCCGGTCTTGCACCCCCGAGACTGATCCTTTAACTCCCTCTCTTTTCTTATTTCAGGTTTGTGATTATGGTTTATTTTCTTTTATTTCTATTTGACAGTTTCTTGATGGAAGCTGGAGCACCGGCCGAAGTGATGTCTATGGCTCCGGCCAAAACTGTCGAGGCTCATGGTACGAAGAAGCGCAAGCACCCCGCCGAGACTACCGCAGACAAGCTCAAAGCCATCGCTCTGTCCAAGCCCCCCTCTCTGGGATCCCTCATTAAGCATGTCCAGGTAATATCTCTTCTTGACGATCTTTTTCTCGATCTTGATCATGTTTTTTAATCTAACACGCAGTACTAGTACTAGTAGTACAACTTTCTGGCTGATCTTGCATGTGATTTTTGTGTGCCAAATGACGGTTCTAAATTCCTCTTTTGACCAAAACATGCGAGAGGTTGACACTGATCTCTTATAGATTACTTTCAACTACTCCCTCTGTCCCAAATTTTTTGTCTTAGATTTTTCTAGATACGGATGTATCTAATACTAAAATGTGACTTGATACATCCGTATCTAGACAAATCTAAGACAAGAATTTTGGGACGGAGGGAGTACTTTATGAACACCAATGCTACCTTTTAAGAGGGTATATTTGCCTCAGTAACTTGTGTTATGGATATTGCATGTAATCCCTCTGCTCTCATGCCTTTGAAGACATGTTCTAGTGTCTTTGTTCACTCATTTCTGTGCGTATATGTAGTCATATATGGAGTATAATATCGAAAATCATCTTATATTTCTGAACGGAGGTAATAATAAAATATGGTTTCTGTTTGAATTAGAACCAGGTCCTCGGTGGAGATGAAGTTCTCAAAGTCATGCTGTGTGAACTGGAAGACCTGATGATGAGTTCTACTGCTGAACTATCCAGCTGCTGTGTCCTTGTCGCCACGTGACCTGAACTAGTGTTTTCCTGTAGCATTGTTGTCAGGCGTGTTCTCGAGGCTGTACTTGACCACAACAATTTCCTGGCTATGCCTTCGATTACTAAGGGTGTGGTTCTTGTAAAGCTTCCCAACAAATCTGATGCGGCCTGTCTTCATCATCATGTTTATGAGTGGAAAGACCACTCTGTTAGGTTCTCCAAGGTTGACAAGATGGTGATGGTGCATGTAGACATCTCACACGAAGTCCATGGCCTAGTCAGTTATGCGGGGTTCATCCCGTAGGTCGGTGGCAAAAAAAAGTCTGCAAAGTTTAGTTAGTGCAATTTGCTTGTCTGTAGTAAGTACTATTGTTCAGTACTTGATTCGTGTTTGTGAACCCTGTATTGTTTATTAGTACTGCCGCTTTTGGTGTGTGATCAGTCCTGAGAACGATCTATGTTAATGTCTGTCCACTCAATTTAGTCTGTATATTTTGAAGTATCCATATCATATTTTTTGTGAGGACGGTCTATCAATTATGGTTACACTCCAATATTTGTATGCATTGCAGGGATTACCGCACCCACCAGGATTTCCAGCCCCATGAATGTTCGGTCCATACGATTTGTCACGACCTTTGGACTGTCCTGCTTGTGGGAGTAGGCGGGGCCCCTGCATGCCACGCGTAGTTGGACGATCAATCTTCTATTTAGTACTTCAACATAGTGATTTCCTGGTAAGGATTCACTCGTGTCACATCAAGTAAATCTTATTGATTTACTATCTAAATCTTATTGATTTAATGTCACGTTTTCTTTCTTTTCCTGCAATTTTATGATGCAGGTTTTGCCATGTGACATTCATCACAGAATAAATCGTTTGGTTTGCTCTATGATGGCTATTTTTGCAGGTTTCACTTCTTATGTCGTGTTAGTAACGAAGGCACTTCCCATCACTTATATTACTGGAAAAAAATGGATCAGTCTGTTGTATGAGTACAAGATGAATCCCTATGATGAACTGCAGTTTGGTTTAACAAAAATGCCACAATTAGTCCTTCTCGCGTTTAAAAGAAATGAAGAAAAAACTAGATCACAGTCACGGATCCTAGTCAAGTTAGAAAGCTGATCATAGCAGACCAGAAACGATCGCTGCTGTCTCGCACAGATCAAGCACCGATAGCTGCTCTAGCACTGACAGCGGCAGCAACTCAGTCTGTTCCAGCTGAGGATTGGGCACCGACCGCGTCAACGGATCAGTCCGATCTACCGGAGGATCGGGCATCGACACCGGCACCTGCTCCGACACCGGCACCAGCTCTACAAGGAGCACCATCTCCGGCAGCAGCAGCGGCTTCGGCACCTGCACCAACACTTGCACCTGCATCTGCTCCGGCCCATGCAGTTGCACCAGCAACAGACTGGGCTGTAGTTCGCACTTCATATACGAAAGTCCTTACAAAAACCGACATGTCCACCTTCTTGGTAAGCATTGGCCGCCCAAGTGCTTCATTCTTTTTTTCCATGTTGTTTCACATGATTCACTATGTTGATCTAACTGTTTGGGTATGTCTTCTTGTTTGCAAACAGAGAATTCCTAGAGCAACGAGGGAGTCGTTTAACAATCCGGGCGACCGCGGCCAAGTTTCTCTTACCATGCGTAGCCTTGGTGTGAATAAACCTGCTCAATATATCGTAAGTACAAAGGATGGTCGCATGATGATTGATGCTAAAGGATGGTCAAGGTTCAAATCTAAATCATATCTTGCGGTAGGGGATGATGTCAAAATCGAACTTTCTCGGCAAGGAGAGCTGGTCCAAATCAACTTTGAAATTCTTCAGTAGCAGCACACAACTGCCTAACTAATCTATCCCCTGAGAGATTTTGATGTAATAATCTGGTATGGTGAGACAAGTGTCCTGTGTGTATAAGTAGTACGATAGTATTATTTATCACATGGTATATCGTTGATAGAATTGCAACTCTGATTGCTGGTTAGGAACTGTCGTTCGATTTCATTCCAACAGCTGCCGTGCTTTATTCAATTTTGTGTATTCGCCTTGCGACAACATCTAAAACCAGCGCCGTACCGATCGCTTGCAATATGAAAAGCGCTGAGGTAGAACACATGGGCCCCCAAACATGTAGGGTCGGCCTGGGGCCCAAAGTCCAGAACCTGGTTTCGAGAAGCACTAGCTCAGTGCAGAAGTGGCATCCTCCTCCTGCTGTGGGTTGGGCGAAGATGAATGTTGATGCTGCGTTATCTCACAATGGTGAAAGGGAAGCCCTGGCAGTTGTGAGCCGGGATCAGACAGGCTTCTTCCTTGGAGCATCGGCACTGGTGTGCGAAAGTGTTACTGATCCAGAGATCCTGGAGGCAATGGCATGTTGCGAGGGGATATCTCTGGCTCTTGACTTAAACCTGCAACAAGTTCAGATTAGCACCGATTGTTCAGCAACAGTCAAGCATATCGGAGAGGCATACTTGGGGCCCAGCAAAGTTATTATGGACGAGATCAAGATGAAGAAGAATATGTTCCAAACCATGGAGATCATACATGAAAAACGCGAGTGTAATGTTGAAGCACATGTGCTTGCAAAAGCTGCTACTTCTTTGCCCTGTGGATGCCATCTTTGGCTCACAAGAACCCCCGAAATTATTTGTATACCTATGGCTGTTAATCTTCAATAAAGCAGCTTTTATCCCTCAAAAAATCTGAGTATTACATTCTCAGCTGAACCCCCATAATGCCCGTGCGTTGCGGAGGGAGTATATTTCTCGGCAAGGTGAGCCTGTGATATAAAAGATTTGTATATTTCTTTACAGAGGGAGTATCTCTTTGTCAAAAAATATATTTATGTGTAACTAGTTACTCCTGTCTTTCTACTTCCTTTCGCTGATATGTGGGGCAACCGGCAACGGGGTCCATGTGCCATATGCACAAATTAGAGTGCACAACATCACGGTAGACACACCCCGGTCGTAGCGCCGCAGTAATGCCCAATGAGCCGTCAAATCACAACCCCCCCTTTCCAGCTTTAGCAGTAAGCTGGATAGACGAAGCGGCAATATTTCACTGGGCCTGAATCCCCTTCTCCCTCGTCTGCTTGTTCAGAGAAAACCCCCTCTCGGCGATTGCATAGGGTTTTCTCATGGAGAACCAGGTATGAATTCTTCATCCATCCCCGATAAACCCAAGTCCCTTGGTCGCAGGTAATCCTAGGATGGCAGCCGCCGCCGTTGATGCATTTTTCTTCCTACTGAATCTAGTGTGTTTCATTTGCAGTGCCCGAAGTGCGAGTACCCTACAGGTTTCTGCGCCCTCGGCGAGATGCCACACTTGTTCCTTCTCATCCTAACACAGCATTTTGAAACGCGCATAGTATGTTCCTAGAATCCTCTTTTCTATCTGGAGGGTGGTTTTTTTTTGAACATGCTGTGTTCTCATATTATTTTTCCTGCAGTGTATTATTTGCTCTGCCAGAACACATGTACTCAAGATGCTCGGCCTTGCCATAACTGAATACACTAGTTTAATGGTCACGGTGAAGACGCCATGGATATAAGTTCCGAGTTGGGTTCATGAACCAAGAAGATCGCTGTTTTTTTATGGTCGAACTTTGATAAACTTTCTCAAGTGTTACAGACTGAAAGTTGGCGCACGAATGTTGATGGAAATGGTAGAACCTGGTCTCATCTTCACTGCGATCTTCCACCCCGACGTCGTTCCAATTGTTAATCCATGTTAGTTTTGTATCTGGTTCTTGCTTGTTGCCTCGATTACTTCTTAATCCACCTATTCTGTCTAACTAATCACAATTTAACTTTAGAAGTAGCAACGAATCTCTCACGAAGATGCTACTTCTAACTAATATTTTCTTATAATTGGTGGCACGTGTAGGTTTTTTCAGATTTAAGCAGTCTGCTCGTTTGTTACTCTGTAATAACTCGGCTGTTACTAATGGCACTGAAGTTGACTGGATCGACATCCACAAGTTCCAACACTTTATTGATCGTCTTGAGGTCCTTGTGGGGCGTTTCAATGGTGGAAGGCCACGTGGGATATGTGTGCCACTGCTGCACTCGTTGAACAGGTCCAACTGTGTCGAGAAACTTATGGTACAAGCTGTTTTCTGTTATATATGTTGTTCATAAACTATTGCTTATACGCAGTTTTACAGTTGTGATCTTCTTGAAACAGGAACTGCCGAGTTCTATTGTTCCTATACAGATGCCTGACCATGGTCGGGTCAGACTTGCGCTTGGTCACAACATGATTTTTATGTCGACCTACTCAATTCCCCTTGGAGGTGAAAAGATACTTATTCATGGGTGGTCCCAAATAATGAAGGCCCATCCATCTTGGAGAATAGGAGAGAAGATTATGTTCATGCTTTTCCATGGCTCTAAAGCGAATATCCTACTTATTGACCACGTTGCGAGATGACGCCGCTTTCAGAAGGTTGTGGATGCGCGGGGTGGCGCCTGGGCCTTGTCCTGGGGCTTGGCGGCCTCACCCTTGGTTAACTGTAGGCAAAGTAGCACTATTCGAGGTGTGCTTTGTACGGTTGAACCTGTATAAGTACTCATACCGCTTTCAGCTTTGGTTGTTAAGTGCCCCTGCTGGTTTCAGTTAAGGTTGTTAAGTACTCCTGCTACTTTTACAGTCTTTCGTGTTTCTTCAGTCCTATCTTCCTCCAGCCGCCAAAACCAAACCAGCGCCGGCGGGGCCGCCTGCTTCCGCCTCCCACGGCTGGCAGCGCCTCAGCGCACGAATCGCCGCCCCACCATCTCCTAAATCGTTAACGCCGACGTCCTCCGCGCGCTTTGGTGCGCTCGCCGCGGCGCCGCCCTCTCGCGTTGTCAACATGGTCAACAAACAACAGGAATCGGCAGAAGTACGTGGAGAGGATGACAGTAGGGGCCCACCACGTCAGCGTATGGAAAAATAAAATGCTTCCTCCTAGTGTTTTCCTGACATCTGGGACCCACGACATTGTGAGCGTACATAGTCAATAGACAAGAGAACAACACAAGATCGGCTGACACCTGGGACGTAGCTACTCGAGCAGTATTTTTTGTTTGGTATTGTCGAGACGGAGCAGGGTTTGAACTGGGCTGTGGCCCGTCTAGCCCAGGCTTATATTTTATGTTCACCATGTGACCAGCCCAGCTATTTTTTCTTTGTGAAAATGAGCCCAGTTTATTTTTTCTGAAGAATACCCAATCCAGGCCTACTTATTTTTCTACGCCCTGATGGGCTGCAACTCTTTCAAGACGCCTGCAAATCTTGAAAGTAATATGAAATGGGTTGTAAATATAAAAACAGATGACAAATTGGCAATTACTTTATAATTTATGAATTTTATTACATTTTTAGATTCTTATTTCACTAGGCATTAACCTAATTTAAATATATCTTCAAAGTACTTTAAATTTGGCTGGGCATTTCGGTATTAAAAATAGTTTGGAACCCACAGAAATATGCGAAATTGGCCCTGGCCAACCAAAAAAACGACTGCAATAAATTGCATAAGAAGCTGCCATGAGCTATATATAAATTATTAAAAAAAGAGGGAGTGGTCTGACTTGTGGGCCTATTTAGTTGACGCGTATGCAAGATTTTTTTAGTTATTATATACGTCAACAAATGATTCTAGCAGACGTAACCGTTGGATGTCAATCAAACGGTCGTCGTGTTTCTTCAATCTCTGATCTTCTTGCTCCAGCCGCCAAAGCAGCACCGGCGGGACCGCCTACTCCTGCCTCCCGTGGCTGGCTGTGCTGCCGGGCAGGCCTCAGAGCTCCCTACTACTCCCACCGCTAGCCAGGGCATCCCTCTACTCACCCACACCCCCTGTTATTCTGCGGCGACGGCAGCCTCACACCGCAGCCGAACCGGTGAACGCTCGTACTCCTCTCCGCGTGGGCATCCACTTCCGCGTCTTCCCTGGCTCCGTGTCGTCCCCTTCCTATGCCTCGTCGTCGTCCACCGCCGTGGTGCTCTCGATGCGGCATGGTCAATATGGTCGACGACCGACTTCCATCGGAAGAGTACTGTATGTGGAGAGGCTGACAGCTGGGTCCACTGCCATGGCGCTCTCGGTGCGGCGTGGTCAATGTGGTCAATGACCGACTTCCATCGAAAGAGTACTGTGCATGGAGACGCTGACAGCTGGGTCCACGGCCGCAGCAAGGAAGTGCCTCCTTATTACGCGCAAAATAATTATTCCTCCACCTAACAGTGAGGACCCACCGGACGGGCCACTGTATTTCGCGAGAAAATGTTTGCCCCTGACTGCTGGGACCCACTAGCTACATCTTCGCACGCAAGGAAGCGCCTGACTATCGGGACCCACCTAGTCGAAGCGTACGTAGAGTTGTCATTCTGGTCACAAACGTGTACGTACATATATACTGGTCGATGTAGAGGCGCGCACATGTCGTAGTAGAGGCGCGCACGTAGCATGTACACGTACGTACAGCGACCAGGGTGCAAGAAAGAAAATATGGCCACGTATGTGTACATACAGGCGGGGTCACAAACGCCTACTCGCGCATACGTACGGCCAGGGCTCGTGTACATGGCTGGGCCGGAACGGAGAAACAACATTGTCATCGTGTTCATGGGAGGCAACGGAATGCGTCATGTTCATGGGGAGGCAACGGAATGCGCCGTGTTCATGGGGAGGCAACAGAATGCGTCGTGTTCATCAGGAGGGCTTGGATGGAATAGGCAATGGAAACGAGGCCTGGCATACTATAGAACGGAGGAAACAACCTTGTGTTCGACCGGCCACGTTCGAAACGGGATCCTATTCATCGGGAGGGGTCTGGCATACCGCAAAACGGAGGAAACGGACCTCCTACAGTCGAAACGGGGGTCCTGTTGATCGGGAGGGGTGTGGCGTACCGCAAAACGGACGAAACGGACTTGTGTTGGAGCGCTACGGTCAAAACGGGGGTCCTGTTCATCGGGAGGGGTGTGGCGTACCGTAAAACAGGACTCCACGGGATATTGTTCATCTCCACCATCGACCCCCTCCAGCCTCCACGAGCTACTGTTCATCCACCGTCGACCTCCTCCAGCCTCCACCTGCGACTGTTCATCCACAGGCTCCTGTTCATCCAGCCTCCACCGCGCGCTACTCCACTGGCTACTGTTCGACTAGCCCTCTCCACAGGTGTAACGCCCTCGATGCGGCTATATCTCCCATGTGTCGAAGCACGACTTAGAGGCATAACCGCATTGAAAGCAATGTCGCAAGTGAGGTAATCTTCACACAACCCATGTAATACATAAGGGAAAGAGATACATAGTTGGCTTACAATCACCACTTCACACAGTTACATGAATAAAGCATTACATCATCCAGATACAATCAAGGTCCGACTATGGAACCAAAATAAAAGAAGACTACCCCAAAAGCTACATAGATCCCCAATCATCCCGACTGGGCTCCACTACTGATCAACTAGAACGAAACTACAGAAAGGACAAGATCTTCAATGAGCTCCTCCTTGAGCTCGGTTGCGTCATTTGCACGGTATCCTCGGCAGCTGCAAGCTGGTTTTGGAAGTATCTGTGAGTCACGGGGACTCAACAATCTCACACCCTCGCGATCAAGACTATTTAAGCTTATAGGAAGGGTAAAAGGTATGAGGTGGAGCTGCAGCAAGCGACTAGCATATATGGTGGCTAACTTATTCGCAAAAGAGAGCAAGAAGAGAAGGCAAAAGCACGGGCGAACAACTATGATCAAGAAGTGATCCTAGAACAACCTACCTCAAGCATAACTCCAACACCGTGTTCACTTCCCAGACTCCGCCGAGAAGAGACCATCACGGTAACACACGCGGTTGATGTATTTTAATTAAGATCAACTTCAGGTTTTCTACAACCGGACATTAACAAATTCCCATCTGCCCATAACCGCGGGCACGGCTTTCAAAAGTTCAAATCCCTACAGGGGTGTCCCAACTTAGCCCATCACAAGCTCTCACGGTCAACGAAGGATATTCCTTCTAGCGGGAAGACCCGATAGGCTCGGAATCCCGGTTACAAGACATCCTCGACAATGGTAAAACAAGTCCAGCAAGACCACCCGATGCGCCGACATCCCGATAGGAGCTGCACATATCTCGTTCTCAGGGCAACACCGGATAAGCAATCCGTACAACTAAAACCAGCCCTCGAGTTTCCCCGAGGTGGCGCTGCAAGGGGCTCTAGTTTGGACCAACACTTAGACAAGCACTGGCCCGGGGGGGGGGTTAAAATAAAGATGACCCTCGGGATGCGTGACTCCCAAGGGAGAAAGGCTAGGTGGCGAATGGTAAAACCAAGGTTAGGCCATGCTGGAGGAGTTTTATTCAAGGCGAACTGTCAAGGGGTTCCCATTATAACCCAACCGCGTGAGGAACGCAAAATCCGGGAACATAACACCGATATGACGGAAACTAGGGCGGCAAGAGTGGAACAAAACACCAGGCATAAGGCCGAGCCTTCCACCCTTTACCAAGTATATAGATGCATTAATTAAATAAGAGATAATGTGATACCCCAACAAAATATCCATGTTCCAACATGGAACAAGCTCCAATCTTCACCTGCAACTAACAACGCTATAAGAGGGGCTGAGCAAAGCGGTAACATAGCCAAAAAATGGTTTGCTAGGACAAGGTGGGTTAGAGGCTTGGTTCAACAATATGGGAGGCATGATAAGCAAGTGGTAGGTATCGTAGCATAGGCATAGCAAAAGAGCGAGCAACTAGCAAGCAAAGATAGAAGTGATTTCGAGGGTATGGTCATCTTGCCTGAGATCCCGCAAGGAAGAAGAACGAGTCCATGAAGAAGACAAATGGACATAGATGAATGGGTCCTCACAAACGCGACATTATCGGAACCAATCTGAAGAAGCAAACACCGGAAAGAAGCACACAACATAGTAAACAACCAACACATGAACATGGTATGATATGCGGGATGCGGTATGTGATGCATATGCATGATTTGCAAGGGAATGAATGAACCTGGCCTCAACATGGGAATCCAAGAGTGCCACTGGAAAGGTGAGGTGATTTTGGTTGAAATCGATATAAAGATCACCAGAATCGGATGCACAGTTTGGAAATGGCAAGCAAAACAAATATGGCACCGGTCTGTGATAATCAGCAAGTAGTCATCTAAATGCAACAAGATAAATGTTCTACAGCACTCAAACATGACAACAAAATACATGGCAGGGATCCACTCATGATGCTTGACAAAAGATGAACACTGAGCTACGGCTAATTCATCCATTAACAGGTTCAAACAAGCATGGCAAAAGTGCAAATGACAACAAGTTTCAGACTTAGTGAAATTAACACAAGTCTGGAATTTATCATCAGGAAGCACACTCTAGAGCATGAAAACTATATGCTAGAGGAACTTAACATGGCAAAGCAAAGAATGGCATGAAGTTACTCAAAGCACTTAACAAAAGTCCCTTAGTGACCTTGAGCCAAAGGGATCAGAACATACAATTGCAAGCATGTGAACATGGCAAAAACATAAACAGATCTCAGCCTTAGTGAAAAACTGGAGCATGCAAATCAGTTAACGAGTAGGCATGTTTACGAGCTCGATGCACTCACTACATAGTATGGCATGACAAGATAAGCATACAACCATCAAGAATACATGGCATAGAAGCTATACATGGCAAGAACAACAACATAGCATGCACGGATCAATAGCAACATCCTCGGCAAAATCGCTAACAAGTCAAGAATCTGCCAGGATTCACGATATAGCAAAAGTAGAGCTCGATTGACTCAAGCTAGGTTGCTCCATAAATGCAAACAAAGACATGGATGGATAGATAACCACAATGTTAACAAAACCTCCTTACTGATCATCCTCAAAAGAGGCACGGATCACTAGGAAACAACATGAACATATGGCATAACGACAAAATCAGGACAAGGACTTAGTGAAATTCTAAGTCCCTGAAATCAGCATTAACGATTACGCTACTTTGCAAGCTTGTGCTAGTCACCACAAATATCACAAAAATACATGTCAAGCACCTTTGTAAATATGGCATGGCATATAACAAAACACATGTAGAGCTCAGGGTCATAGCATGCACACATTAATCATGGCAAAAATGATAAAATGCCATTTGCTGGAATAGATCTGACAAATTCATCACATAGCCCTCTTCCAACGGCATTTCGGGCATCAAGATGAGCTCAAATTAAAATGATGCAATGAGATGAAATGATGTACTCATCGAGACGAGCATTTTGATATGCTACACACGCAAAACGGAGCTACGGATACAAAGTTACGACATGATCAATAGAGGCATATGAATCTGGAAACTTCAGGGGACTTGGTGAAATTTTACCTCCGCGAAAGTCAACGTGGGACGGAGAGAAGCGGGACGAAGAGATCTGGGATGGAGATGGTGTTTGGATGGCGGGATTGGTGGATCTCATCCATCTTCTCCGGATCTGACCGGAGAGGAACTCCGGCGAGACAAACTCCGGCGAGATCGAGCGGCTCTGGCGAGCGGCTCCGGCGAAGAGCACGGGGCGGCGTGCAATGGCAGGGGGCGGCGGCCGGCGAAGCGTGGGCAGGCGCGCGGCCTCCGGCGAGGTCGCGCCGGTGAGGCTGCGGTCG
>NC_057794.1:403595722-403596630 GCF_018294505.1 Triticum aestivum
GCGCGGTCGGGCCGGCCGGGCCGGCCGTGGGCCCGCAGGACCGCGGCGGCGCGGGAAGAGAGAGGAGGCGCTGCGCTGGCGATGTGGCGAGGTGGGATTGGAGGAGGGCGCGACGACGCTGACGTGGCGCGATGCGATTCGCCGCAGTGAGGTGGCGGCTGGACGCGTCTGGCGGGCGCGGACATGTCTGGCGGCGAGGAGGAGCTGGGCTAGGGTTTCGTCTACGCGAAAAATCCGGGAGGCATACATATTTATAGGTAGAGGGAGCTAGGAGAGTCCAAATAAGGTGCGGTTTGCGGTCACGCGATCGTGATCGAACGCTCTAGATGATGGAACAGGTTTTGGTGGGCTTTGGGCCACTTTGGAGGGGTGTTGGGCTGCAACACACACGAGGCCTTTTCGGTCCCTCGGCTAACCGTTGGAGTATCAAACGAAGTCCAAATGGCACGAAACTTGACAGGCGGTCTACCGGTAGTAAACCAAGGCCGCATGACAAGTCTCGGTCCAATTCGAAAATGTTTAACACCCGCACACGAAAAGAGGTAGAAAGGGACACCGGATGACATAGGAGCGCCGGATTGCAAAACGGACAACGGGAAAAAAATGCTCGGATGCATGAGACGAACATGTATGCAAATGAAATGCACAGGATGACATGATATGCAATGCATGACACGCAAGCAATGACAAGGCAACAACAACGAATAACTGGAGGACACCTGGCACATCGGTCTCGAGGCGTTACAACGGGCTACTGTTCAACCACCCCTCCACGGGCTACTGTTCATCCTGCCCTCCATGGGGTGGTCCTGTTCATCCAGCCCTCCACGGGGTCCTGTTCATCGAGCCCCAACCGGCTCGATCGATCGGGGTCCTGTTCAACCAGAGGCAACACCACGGGGTCCTGT